>NW_005178611.1:0-9634 GCF_000350225.1 Chondrus crispus | reverse complement strand
AAGGATTCACGCTCCTGAAACTGTAAACTCTTCGGCAAGCCGCCGCAGTTGATCCTGGCACCCGAGAACATCTGGGAATGATAATCTGCGAGGCAGAGAAACCCTTGTGTCTTTGAAAATTGCGTACACCGTAGTTTTGCCGAGGGCATAGTGCCGCATCTCATCTAAGTAGCTGCCTCCGGCAAGAAGGCGCAGTGTTATGCCCAATCTTGCGGCGGGTTTCACAGTGTTTCGTGCTTTTCGTCTCTTTAGGTCACCACCCAACATCTCCAGCAGACCATAAAGCAATGCCTACTCATTCGAAATGCACGCTCGAATTCTTCATTGCTATATAATGCAGTACTCTCTTCGAAACTTATATGCGTTCTTTGCCTTTCAGCGTTCACCCGCCGTGGCGCAACCCGGTGTGCATTTGAAATTTGCTCGAGTCGCAATTGTGCAAAGGGGGGGGGGGGGATGTTCGCGCCGTTCGGTGTGGGGCAGCTCATGCGGTTTGCGGGCATCGGCCAACGAACAGATGGAGTGGGGAGATAGACAGGGGGACAGATGGACAGATGGACAGATGGACAGATGGACTTGTACGGTAAATTTAATTCAGGAATGGAGGCAGTGCATTGGTTGAGGTACGTGTACCGCAATCTTTCAATCTCGATAAAACAGATACTCTCGCGTCTGAGATCAGTCAGTATCACACCACTCTGTTGCAACGGTGGAAATAGCAAAGTGCTAAGTGCAACGTATAAGATGAGATACAGCAGCAATCTCGTTCACCTTCTCCGCCTCCCTCTCAACCCACCAACCCACCATGCGTCTGCCCGGCAACGGTCAAGTCGTCCGCGCAGCCGCCGTCTCGCCCGGCGCCATAGTCATCATCGTCATCGGCTCCATCGTCGCCGCCATCCTCATCGCCGTAATCTTCGTGCAACTTTACTACCTCTGCTTCGACAGACACCACAAGTGAACGACATGGACCACTGTATGCGCCGGTGCTTTGCGCCGTCCCAATCGGCGCACTACCGATCTCCACGCAGCCGAAGACCACCGAGTTTGCTTGGAATCATCACGAAACCAACGGCGGCCGACGTGCACCCGCGGCAAAGTACTCTGCGCACCCCCGCGCACACAAACATATGTAACGCAACCGTGCCTTGCCATTCTGCAACGCGCAGAGTCGTAGTTGGAGGACACTACTGGTGGTCTTGCCGAGGCACATACCAAACGCCTGTTTGACCACCGCCGGAGGTGCGCGCAGTCCGGATGTACCTCTTGCTGAATGGTGGCCACCGCGCCTTTCCACGCGTTCTGTATATACATGCGCGTGCTCGTTTCAGCGACCGGCGTACAGGGGAGTCCAGGCCCGATAGAGAGAACAAGGTCGCTTGGCTGCGCCACTGTTTGACAGCGCAGCAATCTGTGCGACATATTCTGCCACATGCACCAGGTTAGCCAAGTCATCAGCTACTGCAAATCTGCAGTGCGACCGTGGGAAGACGCTCATCCGAGAAATGGTGTCCAAAACTGACTTTGTAAAGTTTCGATTTAATAATGTATATATTTTTGCAAAAAAAAGCTGGCCCATATCAGGTCAACTTGCCGATCGTCTCTAGACACTAGCAAGGGGGGGGGGGGGGGGGGGGGGGGGAATGAGGTGGCGGAGGGAATTGCCGGTCGACAGAAGACGGAGACGTCCGTTTGTCTGGGAGCACGGGCTTGAAAACGCTCGTAGTCGACAGCAATGACACAGACATACGTATCTAAATTTTCCAAATAAATTGATTTGTGCAAGTGATGCCACTTTTTTGTCTTGCGACTCTGCACCTCCTGTGAACCCCCCCAAAATTAAATGCATTATAGAATTAACAATTCATTGTATTATAATATAGCGTGCCTTTCTCGAGCTGATCTTGATATCTGAGATCAGCTTGAGAAAGGCACGCTATACATACAGTGCCGAAAAAAGTATAGGGACAGCATCAAAACTCACATTGCTGGCATACAGTATTGTAAAGGTCAAATTTGAGGTCCGTCTAGAACTGTAAAAGCAACGAGGAGACTGTGATGCCAAGAACTGGTCCGATGCCTCCGACCACCGGTCGTGGCGGAGGCGACGGCGCCTTTATTTCCTACTGAGTAGATAGCGCCTTATTTGCATTGTCCTATTTGTACTGTGTCTTATCTGGATGGAACCACAGAGACCGAATCTGGGGTCGAATTTAAAGATCGAGAGCTAATTCACATGATATTTATAGAAACCATATTTATGGGTGTTCGAAAGTATAAGGTACAGCGCATGTCTTTCACAACTTCATCGCTCGTAGTACTTCGTCGGACCTCCCTTTGCCATTACACACTCAAACCACCGCTTTTTGCATGGAACGGACAAGCTTTTCCAGGCATTCTTCTGAAACCTCGTCCCACGCTTCCACTCTAAAAGCTCATCCACGTCCTTAAATTGACGTTGGTGTGCTTAAAACGTTCGCACTGGGATGCTCCATATATTCTCGATAGGATTCAGGTCAGGTAACCTGGCAGGCCACTTTAAGAGAGAATTTTCCTCCTCGTCAAACCACTGAAAAGTACGTCTAGCGCGGTGTATGGATGTACCATCTTGCATAAACACCCAACTTGGACCCATTTCTTGATCCACAAACGGCAAAAGATACTCCAATGTATCTATATATTTAATGGCATCCTGATATCCATTTACAACGGCGAGCTCGCACTTCTCAGTACCAGAAAATTCGCCCCAAACCATTAAAAGAATCCCCAACCTGCTGCCGTTTTGAGAACATCGGCTTGTCGGTACGTATATCGTGCCAATAGTACCCAAACCCATCCGGCCCGTTCAAGTTGAATTTCTTCTCGTCTGAGCACACCACATTCATCCAATTGGACACCGTCCAAGTGACCTTCCCGCGACACCACTGCTCTCATGCAATTTTATGTCTCGGGACCACTATCGGAGCGGGGATCATTTTGTAGTACTGAAAAGTTGGCGCCGCGGCTAGGATACCTCGCACAGTAGATGGAGTTACAGGAAGACTAAGGGTCTTAACAAATTCTGGAGAACACAAATGCCCTTTGTGGGCTTCGGGCAAGAGACCACGTCGAGCCGTGGCGGTGCGTTTGGAGGCCCTACCCTGCCTTTTCGTCTTCCCATACACTCCCGGATTCCTTAAAACGTGGCCGCGACGTTACAAGAGCGCGAGAGATGAGCTGCAATTCGCCTAATTGTCCAATTTTTGAGACGAAGAGCCTGCATCTGCCCTTGTTCATGCGGGGTCAGATGCGTACCGCGAGGCATTTTTGCTGTGTCGAAGTGAGCTACCGCATGTTTTGTGCTTTCGGCTTTCTTTTGAATGCGTCTAGTCTCTTTTGCCAGTCTTTTCGCGGGAGATACTGCATTGTGTAGCGCGGGGTTTTAAAGAAACTGCTGTGTACCTTACACTGTCGAACACCCATAAATAAGGGTTCTATAAATATCATGTGAATGAGCTCTCGATCTTTAAATCTGACGCCAGATCTGGTCTCGTCGTTGCTTTTGCAGTTCTAGACGTACCTCAAACTTTGGCCTTTGCAATACTGTATGCCAGCAATGTGAGTATTAATGCTGCCCCTATACAGGCGGGGACGCGCAATAGTGCCGCTTTCATTATTGTCACCCTCGAATTAGTGCCGCAAAACCGGCAGACACAGGTTCTGCCACGTGTATTGGACGACGTCGTCATCGCCCACTCCTCATGCGCCTCAGCTCAATTGGTGATGGCCTCTCACTCAAAGACCGTAACATGATTCCTGAAAAGATCGCCAAAGCGAAGCGTAACTTGACGAGCCTTACGATTGCACAGAAAATCGAGGTCGGTCATCTGCTGCAGGTCTGGAATGCGAATACCACAGGTATGCGTCAGTTCAAAATCTCAGAGCGAACCGTCTGAAATATCAAACGCTCTCTTCCTTTACTCCAACAAGTTGTGACCAACACCGCTACAACGCTCGGCCAAAGACTTTGCACCCTGCGATGTGGAGGAATGGATTGAGATCGAGACTAATGAGCTTGTGGCAAAACCTTCTATTAGTGATGCTTGCGATTCAATACATTATGGTGGAGAGCTACAGAATCAGTCTGCCAGTGATGCTATGATGGATGATTGTGTGGCAGAAGGCGAGTGTGAAATTACGGAGAGGCGGACCGTACCGAGTGCTGTAGTGTTAGCAAGGTTGTTTGGGTCTTTGGAGAGTCTGAGTGTGCAGTGCGATGTGAGCAATGCCTTGTCGCACTTGAGGTCCGCAAAACGAGCTTTTCTAGAAGCTAGGCATGAGAGACAGGGTCAAAAGCAACAACAGCAGACTTTAATTGTGTAAACACGGGGTCCGATAGCCCTCTTCCTTTACTCGTCGTCGTCTCTAGGTGTATATATACTCCTCTCTAATGACAGCCTGTCCTGTGCGGTCAGGCAAGTGCAAAGTGCGTTGTCGAATGTGTGTGTGTGCGGTCAGACAATCCCGGGGTTCGCCGATGGGCTTCGTGCTGGTGTGAGTTGTATGATGGTCATTAGGTGGTTGTGTCTTTGCGGTCCGGTTATTTTGGTGAATAGGTCCGCGATGTTGTCCGTTGTTGGTATGTGGTGCACCGATATATTGCCTTTCCTTATGAGGTCCTGGATATGGCGGTGTTTGATGTCTATGAATTTTCTACGCTTGGTTGGTGGTGCGTTCTTGGCTACGCTGAGCGCTGCTTGGTTATCTATCATCAAGGTTGTTGGTTTGTGTTTCCGTTGCCGTGTGTCGGCGAGCATTCGGCGGATCCATTGTGTTTGCTGTGCGGCTCTGGACGCCGCGAGGTATTCGGCCTCGCAAGTGGACGTGGCGACGGTTGGTTGCCGTGATGATGTCCAGCTTATTGGGGTTCCGTACAGTGTGTGTATGATGCTTGTCCGGGTCGTTGGCATAATCCGAGTCACTGTAGGATCGTAGTGCGATTTGTGTTTGGTCGTTGACAGTTTTGTATTCAATGCCGTGTGTTCTCGTTCCTTTGAGGTAGCGTAGAAGGGATTTGAGGTTCTGTTGGTGGGTGATGGTGGGATTGTGCATGACTCCGGCCATTTTGCTAACAGCTGTGTGTATGTCTCCTCGTGTGCTGTCTGCAATGTATCACAGGTCCCCAAGAGTTTGGCGGAATATGCTGGCGTCGCGTGGGTTCAGTGGCTTGTTCTTCATATCATCATTGAACGGTCCTTTGTGGGGTAGTGGCGATTGTCGCGGGTTGCATTTCGTCATTCCTGTCTTGCTCAGGATGGTGTCGATAGCAGCAGTTTGTGACACATGTATGCTGTCAATGCTCCTCTTGCGGATTGTCTAGTTTAGGTACTGTTTCGGGAATCCGAGACGTTTTATGTTGTACTTTTGTTGTAGATTGGTGTACAGTTGGGTGACAAGAGTTGGATGGGTGGCGATGAAGAGTAAATCGTCCATGCTGACGGCTGTGATTAGTGTGCCTTTTGCATCGTGGCGATAGAATATGCTCGGGTCGGCATCGGCTTGTTTGTACGCGTGCTTTTTGAGATGTTCCGTGAGGCCGTCGAAGTATATGCGGGATTCTGATGGTGTCCCATATATGTTTTTGACAAGTCGGCCTGCCTTGCATGCATGTTTGTAGCTGCAGTCAAGCTGTGGGTGCTGCTTGATATAGACTTTGCGCTCTGGGGGATAGTTTTCGTGGAGATATGCTGAAGTTATGTCGAAGTGTTCGACGGGCCATCTTTTGGCTGCAGCTATGGCTAGCAGTACGCGTATGGATGTTTTTTCTGCCATGTATGTGGTTGTGTTGTCACTGTCGTAATGGAGACCGGGCTTCATACGGTCTCCACGTGCTGAGCATCTGGCTTTACGCTGTGTGACTGTGCCGTCGGGAGCACGTTTGTAGCGATATGTCATTTTAAGTGGTATCAGTTGTTCGCGGGGGGGAGCTTTTTGTCTGGTTTCCACCGGATGGTTTGTGATTTGTCGAGCTTGTCGAGTTCCTCATTGTGTGCAGTGGCCCATTGTCCCGAATCGGGTATTTTTGGGCTTCTCGCTGCGTTTTCGGGTCTGGCGTTGTGATCTCTACAGTGGGTGGGCTTGCTTGTGATCGATATTGGCTGAGGGGTCTATTACATGGGTCGGACGTTCTGCTGTACGGTCTGAAGTCGGCAGTGCGTATAGTTCGGTATCGATGTGATTTGAGCTCTTGGACCGCGATGGTTTTGTGATCGTTGCCGTATGCGTATCGCACTGGTGTTTCTCTGGGGTCCAGCTTTTTCATCGGTTGTACGAGTGATATCGTGCCGAGTTGTCCAAATGTGAATAGGCGTTTGGTTTTGCGTGGTTGGTCGTGCCACAGATTGGTGGGTGGCTGGCCGGTGGCGGAGTGGGGCATGAGATTGTATTTAAAAGCTGCGTCCCTTACCGCATCTTCCCAGTACTGCGGGGGTACTTTCGCGTGCTGTAGATTTGCCCTGGGGGCATTCATCAGAGTTTGGTTGATACGCTCTGCCAGCGAGTTCTCTCGGGGTTGGTGTGGCGTGTTGTTTTTGTACGTAATGCCGTATGCGGCGTACGTGCACATGGCCTCCTTGGACTTAAATTCCAGTGCATTTTCGGTGCGGTAGTACTGTGGTGTTCTTCCCGCGTTGTACAGTTGGCGCATGTGTTGTGGCATGATTGCTCCGACTTGTCGTCTGTCTTTTAGGAAGTATAGGATGAGATACCTTGATCCAGCGTCGATGTAGGTAAGGAAGTGAAAGTTTCCGTGTGTGGATATCGGGGAGATTGGTCCACACGCGTCAGAGCTGAGGTATTGGTCGGGGGCATAGTTGTGTGTTGTATTCCTGTGTAGTGCTGGTCTTTGTTTTGCCATTGTACACGCTGAGCATGTGATGTTGGTCGTTTCGTACGCGAGTGATTTGGGCATTGTTAGTATGTTTCCGTCTTTGGCCATTTGTCTGATGTTGCGTGCTGTGGCATGGTTTAGCTTGAGGTGCCATTCGTGTGCAACCTGCTCCTGCGGTGTGGGTTGAGGTTGGTGCTCTGTTACTGGATTCTGCGTGTCGGCGATGTGTCGGTTTTGTCGCCTGTGTTCCTGCATTTGTGGTGTGCGTGGACCAATGTGTTGCACCGTCGTCGTTTTGGGCTTGCTTTTTTGGGATGGTTTTTTGTGCGTTCTGGTGTATGGTTTGGTTCTGACACTGTAAGCGTTGTTCAGGTTTTTATTTGTCCATGCATACGCTTTGTGCTTTGTGTTTCATGGCGCTGTACCGACGATGATGGGTCTGTTCCTTTGAGCTGTGTTTTTGTATACTATTGCCTTGTTTCGTGTGAATAGTACGTTGCCGTGTAGTCTCGCGAGATCGTGCACGGAGATCAAGTTCGTGGTGATGTCCGGGTTGGCCACGGCTGGGACCTGAAGCCGTACGTTTTTATTCGTGCGGATTGTCGTCTTACGGTGGTATGTGCATTTGGATCTGGTGTTAGTGGCTGTGGCCGTGTGTATGGCGTGCCGTGTTTTGCGCATGTGTGGTGTGGGGCGCGTCAGATGTGTTGGGTGCGCTCCTGAGTCCAGGATGTACGTACATGGTTCGTCTTCCGTCCTGTTGTCGTTCTTTGGGTCGTAGACGTATTGGTCGTGCTGTTCGTCCTCGTATACGTCTTCAGGCTTCAGGGTTGTATGCCAATCGTGCTTTTGGGTGGCCTTGTGCCCTTTTGTTTTTCGGGTGGTTGGGGTTGCCTCATTCTGTATCCGTGTGTTGCGGTTGAATGTTGCCGCGCAGTTGGTGGTATCGACAGGGGTTGTCGATTTGATGTGGCAAGGGTTGCCTGTGGGTTTGGCGTGTGGGCCATCTGCGGCTGATTGGTGCCGGTTTGTTGGGGGTGGTGCCTGGGTTGTCTGAGTAAGGACGTTCTGGTACTGTGCTATGCGGTTGTACCGGTGTGCGAACTCCTTCACTGTGGCTGGGTTGAGGGCTATGAGTTGCATGCCTATGGGTGCCGTTGTGGGGTTGTATCTCAGCCCGTCGATCATGAATATGACCGTTGTTCTCGTGTCTTGTATTTCCGGATAGCGTGCTGCCATCATCTTGGCCCTGATTCCCTCGTGGATTGTGACGTATTCCTGGAGTGTCATTCCGTGTGTGAAGTGTGCCTATTCTGCCTGTTGTTTGAGGTATTTTTGGTCGTCAGCGTTGGCAGTGTCGAGTTGTGCCGTGATTGCGTTTACCAGATCGTACGGCGTTGGTTCACTCGTCCGTGTGAGTATCAAGTTGGCAATGTCGCTTGGGGTGCTCGTTATGATCTTGCCGAGCAGCACGTGCTTGGCACGCTGAAATGTGTGGTGCTCGTCCTCTTGTGTCGGGGGTTCGGGGTTGCCTTCTAGTTGGTGGATCGTTCCGGTGGCGTACGCGGCGGAGCGTAGCGCAACAAATGACGGGCCGTACTTGTCGAGATTGAGTGTTGGTACGTCGGCTCGTCGTTCCATGTTTGAGTTTGTGGTTGTGCGTCTGGGAGGTCTGTACGTGAGTTGATCGATTGTTGCTGCGGCGGGCGGGTGGTTTCTGCGCGCTGTCCTACGTGCTGGGAGGGATCGGATCGTGTCGTTGTGGCGGCTTGTTGGAGTTGGGAGCATCGGCGCGTGGTTGCGTAATGGTGCCTATAACCTGTGTAAACACGGGGTCCGATAGCCTTCTTCCTTTACTCGTCGTCGTCTCTAGGTGTATATATACTCCTCTCTAATGACAGTCTGTCCTGTGCGGTCAGACACTAATAACAGAGTTATGGCCGGGTAGTGATTCTGCTTTCTGATAGTGCCGCTCCGAATTAGTGCCGTATTATTAGTCCCTACTCAGGGCGGCACTAATGCGTAGGGTCGACTGTACTCTTTTCGGCACTGTACAGGGGGGGCCTCTCATTAGTGCTACTTTTACTAATGCCACCCTCCCATTAATGCCAACCAGACGCACGAACACGAAAAGTCCCACGTGTCACGCGGGTCCGGGTGTTACGCTGCCGTCCGTCCGTCGTGCGTGAAAACATGTGAAAGCGGCATCTAAGCCCGATTCCATTCACCGAACAGCGTTCACAGACCTCAGCTTGTCTTCCTTATGGATCCGGTTGTGGAAATAAAAAAGCAACGTGCAAGCGCCTGACAATAGCGCAGAAGCTAGACATTGCAGATCTGCTCGACAAGGGACACTGTGCCGAAGCAATTGATCGGAAGTTCGGTATCGCAGGGCGCCCCGTGCAAAACATCAAGAGCTACTGCTCCCACATTACTCCGCGAGCCAACAAGAAGCCAAAATCACTGCAAATGAAGACCCGTCAGGCCGTGGGAGTTTTGGCGACTGAATGCCAAGTTTCAGGCGCTTTATCGTATCTGAGGTCGGCAAAGCGCGCGTTTCTCACCGCAAAACACGACAGACCCAACGCCGAGTAGACAGACGTTAATTACCGAAGGGCCATTTTGCGTTTAGGGGGGCGACTGTAGTATAACCCCCCCCTGGGGCTTTATCTTAGATTAGATCAACTCAGAATCGGATCGGTTACTGTAGAGCTCGATGCTCTACAGTACCACCACGTGTACCCCTGAGTACAGGGTGGCACGTGT
>NW_005178610.1:358936-363025 GCF_000350225.1 Chondrus crispus | reverse complement strand
GATAGGTGGCGGCGGCAGGGATTGGTGGGTTAGGCGCGCCCAAGGCGCCCGAATCTTACCCGCGCCACGCCATTGGTTGGGTGCAAATTGCTCCCCCGCTCCTGATTGGCCGCCCTCGCATCACCCATTCACCGTAGAAGATTTCAACTGTAAAACAGAATTATTCCGCCCCCCAGATATATCTTCACATACTGTACATATACTGTACCCTTGGTGCTGTCTCACCCGGTCGAGAGCATCTCGCCCCACTCTTCCCCCGTCCCCCCCCCCACCACACCTTGCCAATGGCTCCCGCATTCCTCCCCCCTAATCCGCTCCCTCTCCGCTCCCCGTCGTGCCTCGCGCGGGCGCAGCATGCGCGCTGCGCAGCGCCGCGCGCAGTGGCCGCGCCCATACCCGCGCACGACGTGCCGACGCACCTCCTAACCATCCTCTCGCCGGCCCTCCCGGCGCCCGCGCGCGTCGCGGATTCGCTGCGGCCGCATCTCTCGCCATTGGGCGCGCGCCTGTTACCGTTCCGCCGCCTCTCCAGCGGTGCGCTGGAGCTCTCTCTCTCGCTGCCGGCGTCTGCGAGCGCGGACGCGCTGCGCGACGCGCTGCACGCGCACGCGCGCCGCGCGGGGGTGGACGCGGTTCTGCAGGAGGTGCGTGTGGCGCGCGCGACGAAGCGGCTGGCGGTGTTCGACCTGGACTCGACGCTGATCACGCAGGAGACCATCGACGAGCTGGCGGCGCACGTGGACGCGCAGCAGCAGGTCAAGAACATCACGGCGCGCGCGATGAACGGCGAGATGGGCTTCCGCGAGGCGCTGGCGGAGCGCGTGCGCCTGCTCAGGGGAATGCGCATCGAGGCGCTCGAGGGCGTCAAGGAGCGGGTCAGCTTCACGCCGGGGGCGAGGGACCTCGTGCAGGCGCTGCGCGGGCTCGGGTGCAAGACGGCAGTCGTTAGCGGTGGGTTCCACTTCCTGGCGGACCACGTGCGCGATGTGCTCGGGCTAGACTACTGCTTTGCGAACAGGCTGGAGGACGAGCAAGGCGTGCTGACCGGGCGTACGGTGGGCGAGGTGGTGGACGGGGAGTTTAAGGAGCGCGCGCTCAAGCGGCTGGCGGCGGAGATGCGGCTACAGCGCGAGGAGGTGCTGGCCGTGGGCGACGGGTCTAATGACCTGCTAATGATGGGCAGCGCTGGGCTGGGGGTGGCGTTCAACGCGAAGCCCGTGGTGCAGGACCAGGCCAAGGCGCGCCTCAACCAGCCGTCGCTGCGGAATGTGCTCTACTTGCTCGGTCTCTCCGAGGAGGACATCCAGCTGCTTGTTCGGTGAGGCGATCTCGTGCACTGGTGCGGAAAAATCTTTTTTCGCCTTCCGACCAATCCAGCTCGACAGCATCCCGTAAGCTACAGTACAGAACTGTAGATTCCAACCCCGTTTTTTTGTAAAAATTGAGAGCAATAGCCCGCAGTCCAATCTTTTTTGTGTTTGTTTTTTGAGTGTTTTTTTACACCCGCCCCAGCACCTGCGAACCTGCCACATATCGAGGCCCCCGCAGGGCAGGCAACGCTACAGCAACCCTCTCAGTGTTTTGTATCGTTCACTATTCCTACGCTGCCGCTCACCTCGCCTTACATTTCTACTCAACAAGTCATGACGAGGCAAAACCAGCGTGGCGGTGAAAAGGCTCCTTGTCTAATAAACAAACTCAAGTATCTTAGAAGGCAAGAGCAGCACGACACACAAGGGCGCGGCAACCAAACACCTTTTTCTCTTTTATCCTGTCCAGCTCAAGTCAACTCCTCCCCCCAAAAAAGGCGCCAGACCTGCGCTTAGTGCACACCGGTAGACCATAGCGTGTTAATCCAACAATCTAATACTTGTAGCCCTTCTCAAACGTGCCGAGGGCGTCCAGCGACGGCTCGGAGCCCTTCTTGTATTTGCCTAAGTTGGCCTGAGAGTTTGCGCGCGCGCGCGCGAGAAGCGCCTGCTGTGCATCCGACACGTTCTCCGGCTTGCCCATCCATGTCTTAAGGCATGACTGCTGCAACGCGCGTCCATACGAAAAGCTCAGGCTCCAGGGGCCCTTGCGGTCGATCTTGTTCATAGCGCTCAGATTCACTGATGCCTCCTCCTCTGACATACCGCCAGACAAAAACATAATGCCTGGCACGGCGGACGGCACGCGACGCTCGAGCGTGCGCACGGTGTAGGTCCCAATCTCCTCCGGCGACGTAGAGCCAGCGAAGTCAGATCCGGGCACGACCATGTTGGGCTTGAGGAGCGAGCCCTCCAGCAAAACGCCGTTCATGTCGCAGGCCTTGTACACGGCGGCGAGCACTTCCTCCTGGACCTCGGCGGTGCGCGCGATTGGATGGTCACCGTCCATCAGGATCTCCGGCTCAATGATGGGCACCAGACCGGCGTCTTGGACGGTGCGGGCATAACGGGCAAGACCCCAGGTGTTCTCCTGGATCGAGATCTTGGACGGGGTGCTGTCCGAGATCTGAAGCACGGCACGCCACTTGGCAAAGCGAGCACCTTGCTTGTAGTAAGCCGCTGCGCGCTCGGCGAGACCATCAAGCCCCGTGCACCAGGTCTCAAAGGAAGCGGCATTCCCCAAGGGAGAAAGACCCTTGTCCACCTTGATACCCGGGATGATGCCAATATTGTTCAAGCAGTCAACAAACGGCTTGCCTTCCGCCGAGTCCTGGTAGAGCGTTTCCTCAAAGAGGATGGCGCCGGAGATGTAGTCGCCGAGGCCTGCACAATTGAAAAGGAGGCCGCGATAGCCCTGACGGTTCGCTTCCGAATTTTCGACTCCGATGGAAGCCAGACGCTTGCCGATGGTCTTGGTCGACTCATCAACGGCGAGAATACCCTTGCCGGGAGAGGCGATCTTGTTGGCGGTGGCGATGAGCTCGTCCTGGTACTGCTCTATGGACATCGTCGGATGGAGAACGGGGGTGCGGCGGGCGGTCGGCGTCGGGCGCGAGCTCACGAAGGAGGTGTTCGACACATTCCTGTAATGAAGGCAGGAGCGGAATATTAGATGTTAGAGACGCTTTTTTGTTTTTTGTCGCTTTTCGCGTCGCGGAGTTGGACCGAGGGGTGACTACGTACGTGGCGGGGCGGGTGAGCGGGAGCGCGTTGACGAAGGCCATGGGAGCCATTGCGGGAATGGAAAAAAAGGGAGGAGGGGAGGGGGGGGAAGGGGGGGGGAGGGGCGGGTGGGGAGGGGAGAAGCGAAGAGAAGAGAAGATGGAAGGACGAGGAGATGGGAGGAGAATGGGGGTGGGACCGGAGGAGGGAGGGCGGAAGGGGGAGGATGAGGAGCGGGTGGGAATAAAGTAGAATGAGTGATTTGAGGAGGCGGAGATGAAGCGCAGCAACGGGAGATAGGGGGATGTTGTGTGGCGCGGAGCTCGCAGGCGGCGGCGGCCAATGGGGAGGCGGGGCGGGGGACACTTGGCGATCGCGCGGCCTTTGATGGCTGGTTGTGGACAAACGGGGGCGTGTGGCAAGGCCGTGGGGCCTGCCACGCGTGCCACGCCTGCTCATGTGTCCGCCCGGAGCTCGATCGCACGCCCCTTTCGTGGCTCTCGCTGACCCGACCGGCTAGCGCCAATGGCACACCGCCAGGTGCATTCCACGATCCCTCAAAACCACAATTTCCCTCCGACGAAATTCCGATCCGTCCAAACGTAACTTTCTCTCATTCGAAATCTCTCCAACCGAAATTCCGATCCCCGAGATCACCTGCCACCCTCCCATCCACGTGTTCACCACACGTGTCCCCCTTGTCCCCCTTGTCCTCCTTGTCCTCCCTGTCCTTCCCCCTACCTCATCTAATCCTTCGCCAGCAAGCTCCCAACTTCCCGACCCGCGTCCCTAACCCATTCGTCATCCCCACCGCCATCCCCACTGCCATCCCATCCCCTTCGCCCCGCCACCTCCCACGTGCGCCATGCCTACCCCGGCCTTCACCACCGCGCTCCCGCTCCGCCCCGCGCGCACGCGCGCGCCGGCCTCGCTGTCGACGCAGTTTGCGCCAAGCCCCGCCACGCGCCTGCGCCACGCCTCGCGCCCGACGGCCACG
>NW_005178610.1:330423-358836 GCF_000350225.1 Chondrus crispus | reverse complement strand
ATGCCGATGCGAAGGCCGGTGCCGCCGCCGATGCCGCCGCCGCCGCACCCGCCGCGCCAGTGGCCCCCGCTGTGCGCCACTGGTACCGGCGAGAGCCTGGGACGCCGCGCGCGCGCCGCGCCGCAGCAGACGTGTTCGGCGAGGGCATCGCCGTCGTCGAGGAGACGTGCTTCAACGTCGGCTTGCGCCCGGGCGCGGCTCTCACCGAGCAGGGTGAGAGGACACTCGAATGGCTCTTAGCGGAGACGTTCGAGCCGGATAGCCTCGCCGTGACCTCGGCCCTGAAGGGCCAGGTCTTTGAGGTCGGCCCGCGCTTGAACTTTCAGACGGCGTGGTCGGCGAATGCGGTCTCCATCTTTCATGCTTGTGGAGTGCCAGAAGTTGTCAGAGTCGAGCGATCTAGACGTTACTTGATGCAAGGGGGGGCCGCGGACTTAATGCCTGCGTTTGTGGCATTGGTGCATGATCGCATGACCGAGTGCGTGTACGAGGGGACTTTGAACTCGTTTGAGACCGGCGTGAGCAAAGAGATGAGCTATGAGATTGATGTCTTGGGCGGGGGCGCCGACGCATTAGAGAGGCTGAGTGAGGAGCAAGGCCTGGGCTTTGATGACCAGGATGTCAAATATTATGTCGACTTGTTCAAGGGGATGGGGCGAAACCCGACCAACGTTGAGTTGTTTGACTTGGCGCAGAGTAATAGCGAGCATTCGAGGCATTGGTTCTTCAAGGGCAACCTTGTCATTGATGGCAAACCCGCGCCACACCATTTGCTAGATGTTGTGCAGCAGACGCTGAAGAGCAACGGCAGTAACTCAGTCGTGGCGTTCGCGGACAACTCATCGACTATACGCGGCGGCGCCGTCCGCACGCTGCTGCCGCAGCGACCGGGGAGGGCAACTTTAATGGAGATGAAGGAGCGCGATCGTGACATCCTCTTCACGGCGGAGACACACAACTTTCCATCAGGCGTCGCCCCATTTCCGGGCGCGGAGACCGGGACAGGGGGGAGGATTCGCGACACAGCGGCTACGGGGATCGGCAGTCTTGTCGTCGCGGGCACGGCTGGGTATGCCGTAGGAAATTTGAATATTCCCGGCAACGAGATGCCGTGGGAAGAGGAGCCGTTCTTGTACCCGGATAACCTTGCGTCTCCGTTGCAGATTTTGATCAATGCGAGTAATGGCGCGAGCGATTACGGGAATAAGTTTGGGGAGCCGGTGATCAATGGCTTTGCAAGGTCATATGGTGTGCGGTTTGAGAATGGGGAGAGGAGGGAGTTTGTCAAGCCCATCATGTTTTCAGGCGGGATGGGGCAGATGGATCACGCGCATGCCAGGAAAGGAGAAGCCGAAGTTGGTCTACTCGTTGTCAAGGTTGGGGGGCCGGCTTACCGAATTGGAATGGGTGGCGGAGCGGCTTCTAGCATGATGCAAGGGGATAACAAGTCGGAGCTAGACTTTAATGCTGTACAACGGGGTGATGCGGAGATGGCGCAAAAAGTATATAGGGTGCTTCGTGCATGCGTAGAGATGGGGTCGGACAACCCGATTGTTTCGATACATGATCAAGGGGCCGGCGGAAACTGCAATGTTGTCAAGGAACTCATCTATCCCGCTGGAGCGACTATAGACATCCGCAAAGTATGGGTCGGAGATACCACTCTCTCAGCACTGGAAATATGGGGTGCCGAATACCAGGAGCAGTTTGGATTACTCTTGCAGCCCGACGACGAAATGGTCTTTAGGGCGATTTGCGCTCGGGAGAAAGTTGTGCCTGTCGTCCTTGGGACGGTTGACGGATCTGGCCGCATTGTTCTCTGGGACAAGGCCGAGAAGAAGGCCGTGGTCGATATGGATCTTGAACAAGTTTTGGGTGACCTGCCGCAAAAGACCTTTGTCGACTCCCGAATGTCTTTCAAGGGGTCACCAATACTTCCTCAACTAATCGCCGAGAACGTCGGCTCTTTGCTGGACCGCGTTCTTTCTCTGATGAGTGTTGGATCCAAGAGGTTTCTCACAAACAAAGTGGATCGAAGCGTCACCGGGCTGATTGCTCAACAACAATGTGTAGGTCCACTTCAAATTCCATTGTCGGACTACGCCGTTACTGCACAGTCTCATTTTGAACTGAAAGGCTCAGCCACGAGTATAGGCGAGAGACCCAGTATCACTTCGCTATCTCCAGGAGCCATGGCGCGCATATGCGTGGGAGAAATGATGACAAACATTGCGGGCGTGAAGCTCACTGATCGAAAAGATATCAAGTGTGAAGCAAACTGGATGTGGGCGGCAAAGCTTCCAGGAGACTGCGCTTCTCTGTACGATGCAGCAGTCGCGATGCGGGATATTATGATCGATTTAGGCGTTGCTGTCGATGGAGGAAAAGATTCGCTATCCATGGCAGCAAAGTGTCCGACAAGCGAAGGTCAAACAGAGACAGTCCGAGCTCCAGGGACATTGGTGGTGACCGGCTACTCGACAGTCGAAAACATTAAATCCAAGCTCACTCCTGATATCAAAGCTCCTGGTACAAGCTTTCTACTCCACGTTGACATAGCTCAGGGAAAGCGGAGACTAGGAGGTAGCTCTCTGGCCCAGGTCTTCGGTCGAGTCGGAGACAACCCACCAGACGTGGACGACGTGAGTGTCCTTTGCAAGGCATTTGACTTGGTCCAAGAGATGATCCAAGAGCCTGGGGTGCTCTCATATCATGATGTCAGCGACGGCGGCTTGTTGTGCACAGTCTTGGAGATGGGCTTTGCTGGAAACTGTGGCATGGACATCGGAATAAGCTCGACATCACTTGGCGTGGACTACACGTCAGCCTTGTTTGCCGAAGAGCTTGGCATGGTTCTTGAAGTGGAAGCACACTTGGTGTCCAAAACCACGGGTTTGTTCACAGGTGCTGGAATTCCGTGCCACATTATTGGCCGTACAAGGGCTGATGCCCAAGTCACTATTACCGATGGCGATCACACGCTTCTCAAGAGTGACATCCGCGACTTGCGAGACAGGTGGGAGAGCACCTCCTTCGCCCTAGAAAGATTACAGGCAGATGTTGCATGCGTTTCCCAAGAACAAGAACGACTTCGACATCGAACGGGTCCCTATTATGAAGCCCCCTGGACTCCTGCTGCCACTTCAGAAGATGTCCTCAAGCGCAAGTACAAACCGAAAGTAGCCATTGTGCGAGAAGAAGGATCCAACGGCGATCGCGAAATGAGCACGGCGTTTCACATGGCTGGGTTCGAAGCATGGGATATTTCTGTGAGAGATATTGCGGTAAATTCCGTGAACCTATCTGAATTCCGAGGGATTGCTTTCGTTGGAGGTTTCTCGTTTGCAGACGTACTTGATTCAGCGAAAGGCTGGGCAGGAGTCGTGCGCTTCAATGACACGGTCCAATCACAGGTTGAGGAGTTCTATGAGCGAGATGACACATTTTCTCTCGGCATTTGCAACGGTTGTCAACTAATGGCCTTGCTCGGAAGAGTTCCATTCTCGCCGCAGGAGGTGAGCGGGACTTCTCAACCGCGGTTCATACACAACGATTCCGGTAGATACGAATCCAGGTTTTCAACTGTCAAGATCGCAGATGACTCTCCGGCTATTATGTTCAAGGACATGGCGGGAGCGCAACTAGGAGTTTGGGTGGCGCACGGGGAAGGAAAAGCTTTCTTCCCGGATACCGAAGTGTTGGAGAGGGTCAAGCAGCAGAACTTGGCCCCTCTGAGATACGTGGACGATCAAGGAGGCATTACTCAGGCGTATCCAGACAATCCAAATGGATCTGAGCAAGGAATTGCAGGGCTCTGTTCACAAAACGGCCGACACTTGGCCCTCATGCCTCACCCGGAGAGAACTGTCTTGAAGTGGCAATGGGGTTTCCTTCCCAAGGAAAATGACGATGAATGGGAGGCCTCACCGTGGCTCAAGATGTTCCAAAACGCTTACGAATGGGCAATGTCGACCGAAAAGGCCGAGTCAACTGAGGCGACTGGTTCCAACTAACTTTTCAACGTCATCTTCGATGCTTAGTGTGTCTTGTTTCGCGATACCATCGCATCCTGCTAGGCTGTTTCAGTAAATGTGACATCTGGACCAGCGCCGTAGAGGAAGGAGCGTTGCAGCACACAAGCACTTCGTAGACCAAAATTCATCTAGCAAGGGAGCCATATAGAAGCCGAAAGAGCATCACCAGCAATTCATCTCTAGAATAAGTCTTATGGCCTATAGCGTATAGCCACGATTGCATATGCAGTTGAGGCTCCCGTACGGCATGCATGTATCACGTCCTCTCGCGATAGCACCACTCCCGCATCATCGAGTGTCGTCTCAGATATCCCTTTAGGCTCCCTTAAGGCATGCATGAATTACATCCTCTCTCGATAGCACCATTTTCCCCCATCATCGAATACTGTCCCAGATATCTCTATGAGTCGCCCGCATGAGCCCCAAAATTCGATGCAAATACACGCGACTCAGTTAAAGCAGGACCCCAGAAAACGTTTGCTACTTTTGTCGTTTACGACAGGTTTTTTAAACACAGTAAATTGTTTGGGAATGACCCTTTCGCGCAGCGTCTTCGGCGCGGGACTCATAAAGTCAATGTATGAGTCTGTGTAGAAGGATATGGGAGGCACATGTGAAGGGGCAATGCCCCAAAATCCAGGTTGAAGAAGGACACTGAATTCATTTTGGGTTGACGCTTGCTTTTTTCTCTGGAAAAGCTTCCGTTTCCTCTCGGACGACGGTGAAGTGCTAGCTTTTTGTGCTTCCGTGGAGCGAGTTGTTCCTCGTGAGATCCAAGAAAATTTAAACATTGTTTGGCTTCTGCTGGTACAACAGAGGAAAGTGAAGAAGATACAGAAGCTAGCGAAAAAGGGGCAGACCTTCCACCAACAGTGGGGGTGCATGGCGACGCTTTTTAACTCGGGTCGACGCAAGTGTGAGGCTGCGAGTGAAACGCATGACTTGAAGGTGCCGTCTTCATTGTTAGCAAAGAAGAGGGATTACTGACCGCGGGAGTTTTCGTGTGTTGCCATCGTCCACAGATTTTCAAGATTATTTCTAAAAGAATCTCAACCTGCAGAAGTCCCTCGGTTTATCCCTCGGCCTGTCAGTCAGAAGGTTTATGTTCCATAGAAAGTGAAATTGCACTAGAGTAGAGAGTAAAGTAAAACCGAAGGCGCACAACTCTCCCGGCCCAGAATTTTCCAAACACATCAGCAAGCATGTGATGTTTGACAAGAAAGAAGGCTTCACCCTCAACGTGTTTGGTGCTCACGCCCGACTTTACATAATGAACATCCAGTCTCGCATTTACGCACCATGTGGTTGGTTGCTTGTATTCACAATTTATCAACACTAAAGACATAGAGAATGACTGTACGAGTACAAGACCCGCTTCTCTTCGAGTCTGACCCTCTCTTGTACTCGCCGCAAAACAAAAAAGCCAAGACGGACCTATAAGCGGCAATGAGAGGTGAAAATAGGCCTAGACAAAACATAGTGCATTTGTTCTGTTCTCCCAGCCTCTGAAAACCTGTTGAGATAATGAGCTCAATAACAAAAAACGACATGTCAAGCCGCGAACAGCCGCTGCGAATGGAGGGCGGTGCAACCCTCCTCGCGGGAGCAGACGGAGTGCAACCGGGTAGATTGGCGTGAGCTCAACAACAAGAGCTCTTGGGGGAGTGACGATGGCGTGCACCGCAGGGCGGCACAAGATGAAGAAACCAAACAAAACACCGGCATCAAGCACCGGCGGAGGCCTTGTTCCCCCTCTTCGCGTTGGTCCCCCTCTTCGCGTTGGCGCCCTTCTTCTCCTTGGACTTGCGCTTAGCCAGCTTGTCCCTCTCTTCCCTCTCCTCGACCTCCTCCGCCCACCGATCAAACTGCTGCTTCCCCCTCTGCCTCCTGGCGAGGATCTGTGCGACAATGTCTGCGTCCGGGGCTGCACTCTTGCGCTTTTTCTTGCGCGGCGGGGCGGGTTCCGAGTCCGCGTGTGCGGGGGCCAAATCGCGCTTGGCGCGCTTGCCCTTCTTCAGCAGGGCCTTGCGGGCCATAGCGTAGGCCGGACCGGGTTCCAGCTCGTTGGCGGCGATGCGGGCGTCCCAGAACTCGACGAAGCGGCACAGGTCGGGCTGGTCGGAGTAGGGGATGTAGTCGAGGGCGCGGCGGACGTCGCCGTGGAAGCGGCGGAAGAAGGAGACGAGGTCCTCGCGCTCGTCGTGGCCATGGCGGTACTCGGCCTCGTACTTGCGGATGTCGTCGGGGTCGAGGCGGGCGGCGGCGCGGGCGAAGAAGGCGGCGGCGGCGTCGGGGTCGACGGCGGAGTCGCCGCCGTGCAGCGTGCCCGTGTCGCCGCAGGCGTCGTACTCCTCGCGGCGCTGCGGGTCCAGCAGCAGGTCATGCACGGCGCGCAGGTGGGTGAAGAAGGAGGTGGCTTCGGGGGAGTCGCCCGCGCGGTCCGGGTGGTGCTTGAGGGCCAGCAGGCGGAAGGCCTTGCGGATGGCGGAGGGGGCCGCGTCCGGCGCGACGCCCAGGAGGTCGTAGTAGGCGGTTTCTTTGGGCGGCATGTTGAGGGGTGGGGTGGTTTTGGTTTTGGTCTTCGTGTTGGGTTGGTGAGGAGGGAGAGGGGAGGAGGGGAGGAGGGGAGGAGGGGAAGAGGGGAGGAGGGGCGGAGGGGAAGAGGGGCGCGGGAGGCGGGAAGGAGAAAATAAGAAGTCAAGGTTCCCGCCAGGGACGAGGGGAGGAGGGGGTGGAGAGAGAATGACAAGTCAAGGTTCCCGCCAAATTGGCGGGGCATAGAGCGGGCTTCACACGTGTCCACGACTGAGTAGGTGTGGGTGGTGGCTGCGAAGCGGGTACCTCTCAGAGAGGGCTTCACACGTGTCCACGACTGAGTAGGTGTGGGTGGTGGCTGTGAAGCGGCTGTCTCTCAGTCTGATAGACAACGACTATCATAAAGCCTCTCTGAGAGTCTCAGAGAGGCTTTAGTCACATCTTGGGCTTTAGTCGTTGAGGCGACGCGTCGGGCTGCGATAGGCTGTGCGCGTGCCATGTGTACACGTTCAATTACGCAATTCAGAGGAAAAGGAAGGGTCTTTGGAAAAGGAAGACGAACGGCAGGCCCTTGGTCAACGAACGAATCAACGAACGACGGGCGGCACTCCAGACGGCGCCCCTCGTAATAAAGTGAGGTGATCTACCCTTGGGTAGGGAATGAAATTCTGCCACTCGGCCGCATCTCTGGCGATCAGAGGCGACGAAAAGTGATAAATGCGCACCTCTGATCAAGGAGGGGGCCTCTCAACAGTGCCAAAAATGCCGTACAATCTTGTCAAAAACCTGTGATTTTGACCTCGTTAAAAGCAATACAATCCTAGTATGATAAACGCCTGAAGACGTCTTCAATTGTTTCAATTAGAGCATCTCCACTGGCGAGGGTCTATGGGATATAATGTATTTGTCCAAAATGCCAGGTGGAGAATTACAACTGGCTCCCAGTCAAAAATTAGACCGCACTCGGCCGCGGGTCTATGCTATTGATAGATGGAGCTAAAAAGGGACCCCTCTCCACCAGTGACGGTCTAATGGTCTATCTTCTGCTCTCGCACGCCTGCCCCCCCCCCTCCCTTCGTAATTCCCCCGCCCCTCTCTCTAACTGCCAGTTTCGTATTTCTACAGAACGACTATGAACTTCCACTTAGACGAACTCGTGCATGACAGTGACGACGACATTGTCGATACTGTCGCAATTATTGTAGCACATGATAAGCTTAACGAAGAGAATGACGGAAAGCACGGCGGATCCCGTCCTGGACGTAGTCCAAACGTCTTGCAAGAATTTTCGAGTGGGCATCGCCGCATAATGCTGGATTACTTTTGAGACAAGCGGAGCATGACGGATGATGGATCGGGAGAGTGGGGTCCTGTTTACAGTGCTGGCCTCTTCGAAAGAAGGTTCAGAATGCCGAAAGAGCTTTTTCTCCGCGTGTACAACGGTGTAATGGAGAAAAACACCTACATACGACTGGGGATTAATTCGGACTGTACAGGACGAAAAGGAATCCATCCGCTGCAAAAGGTTGTTGCTTCCATGAGGCAGCTGTCCTACGGCATTCCAGGTGACACTGTGGATGAGTACTGTAGAATGAGTGAGACTACCGCTCTGAAGTCGCTCCGAGAGTTTTGCCGGGGTGTGGTTTCTGCATTTGGAATTGAATACCTGCGCGCGCCGACGCAAGAAGACCTTCAGCGCATTGAAGCGCGATTTGCACAAGTAGGATTTCCGGGCTGTATGGGATGTGTGGACTGTGCAGGGTGGGATTGGAAAAATGCACCAAAGGCACATCAAGGTCATAACGTAGAAAAAGAAAAAGTCTCTACACTACGAATGGAAGTTATTTGCGATTTGGATCTTTGGATATGGCATTATGCCTTTGGGTACCCTGAAAGCATGAACGACATCAACATCCTTGATGTCAGCCCGCACTTTGCAGAGGTTTTAAGCGAAGTCTACCCTCCTTTCCGCGTGGAAAGTGTATTTGCAGAAAAAAGGTTTGACTGGTTCTATTACTTGGCTGACGGAATATATCCGAACTACAAGGTTTTTGTCAAGACTTTGCCGGAGACACAAAATCCGCAAAAGCAAATGTTTCGAGTGCGACAAGAGGCAGTTCGCCAAGCAATAGAACGGGTTTTTGGGGTCCTGTTCGCTCGCTGGAATATTTTATATTCCCCCGGGAGGCTCTGGAGCTCAAGTGATATGGAGAAAATTGTCTCTGCCTGTGTCATACTTCACAATATGATCGTCGAAGAGCGCAGAGGAGGGTTTTCTGGCGATGTGACCGGAGGTGTGAGGATATCTGATGCGGAGATTTACGCTCTGATAGCTGCCGACTCTAGGTCCATCATTGTGCCAATTGCCTATGGTGAGAACGACGGTACAGGGTGCTTTTCGTCTGCAGTTAGAATTGGGTCGACAGGGCACGATCGTGAGGATTATGCCAAGCATGTGGCGCTCACAAAAGCCTTAATCACGCATATTTGGCAATCTTACGCCAATACGGAACCTGAATGACCGTCTTGCACAGGGATTGGGTTTCTCTGATTGACACAGTTTCAATTACGTCGCACTCTCTACCACCTCTAAAATCACAGGGCGCTGTATGCTGCAACCGAAAATATTAGAGCTCCCGTAGGACGTTCCTGGAGCAGGCCGAGACCGGCCCGTCGGATCCCCCTCCACATAGTACAGTACCCTTGGTAATGTACAACGCAGTATATATGAGCGTGTTCGTCTCTCTTATCACAGAGCAAAGTAAGACAGAACACGACCTGGGGATAAGTCGCAGCAGTTAGAACTTGCAAAAGCTTTAATGTATGTCACAAAAATGTGACTCTCCCTCAGTGACCGCAATGTGTGTGTGGTACAATTGCCAAGTGGCGCTACTGCACTAGGCGGGCGCCAGAGGCCTCGCCAAGTACAGTAGTAAGATGTTAACCGATACGGTGCATACGTGGCCAGCACGTGTAGATGTGGCCACGTGGGAGTCCACGTGTAGTTAGTGGCACCAGCTAGTGCAGGTGTACACGTGGTGCGCGACCGATCGGTGGGTTAGTACAGTAGTCATTTTTAGTTACCGTAAGCTACAGTAAGCTGGCTACAGTATGTACAGCTACTGTAGTCCGTCCGGTGCCACCGCCCTACTAGGGGGTATAAGATAGGGGGGCACCGGGCTGGAGGTAAACCGAGGCAAGCACGCCTCCCCTTACTTCCTACCCTAGTCCTTTACCGTACGGTTAAGTAAGTCCCTCAGGTTTCCAGCTCGCCACCGGTCGTACTGCTCTACACCCCAGTACGACTGCGCGTGTCCAGTGCGATGTACCTCCCTTGTCCTGTGCTTCCTACCGTTCCGGATTATTCTACCTGACGCTCCAGTGTAGCGGTCCCCCAAGCTCCCTCATTTTAGGTACAGCCTGTCCTTTTCCGTTTACGGTTTAGCGTCCCTACGGTTGTACCACATTTTTGGTACTCTTGTGGAGGGACGCCTGGGGTTTCTAGACCCTCACCGTCGAGCTCAGGAAAGAAGACATCCGATTCGGTACGTGGACAAGTTGAAAAACACGTATCAACCCCCGGTTCAAGCAAGAAGTCAAGATGAATCCGACCGGAACCCCTGCAGAAGACTGCGGTTCGGGACGGGGCAGTACTCGCTCCGGCTCAGCCCGGGCGAGTACGCGCAGTGGACCACCCGGGTCCGTGCGCCCCCGTGTCGAAAACCCGGAGTCACTGCTACGGGTGACAGCCGGTACAGGGCAGAACCCAACCAATACGGAGGTGACGGCCCCTGGGGCCGTCCCGGCCCTCGCTGGTCGAGCGGGTACCGAACACCGCTCCCAGTGGGCATTAAATACCCTCTGGCCGCGCATGCAGACGTGGCTGGAGGAAGCTCTCGTTAAAGAGGTTCCTCGCCACGTCGAGGGTGCGATTAACCGAACGGTTCCGCCGCTTGTTGACGAGCAAGTCCGGGCCGTCGTCACGCCCGTCATCGACGACGTCGTGGGTGCCCTCGTAGAGCGTGAGCTCCGAGAGGCACTCGACCCTGGAGATCATCTTACACCGTTGGGGCTGAGCCTCCAGACAGCTATCAACATAGCTGTCGAGGCTCGCCTCGCCAACTTCAATCCGAACGGTACTGTAGCTGAGGCACCTCAACCTCCTACAACCGCTACGGCACCTCTCAAATTAATAAGAACCGGAACAGGAGATACAAGACCGACACAGGTATATATGGCCCCTCACCCGGAGGCGGGCCCTCACCCGGAGGACCCACCTATATACCTGCCCGAACTTCAGGGTGTTACACGGGGTCCGACAGACAAGGACCCCGCGACCTATGACCGATACGGAAGACACCCTCGCCATGAGACAGAAAATCTGACGAGGTATGGCGAGACAGAAAATCGCTCGTCTTTCCGTTACGGTCCCAAGTCCCGACGCACAAGGCGCGGGCCATTACCGGAGGAAGAGGAGGAGTACTCCGAAGAAGAACCGTACGGTGACAGAAAAGCCGTCCGGCAAGATTACCGTCGCTATAGGTCTCGGGCTGGAGCCCGTCGTCGAGGAGGTGATTTTCCCTCCGACGGAAGCTCGCCTGATTCGACCAGCGACGAAGGTCGGCGCCACCCGGGCAGCCGGCGAGACCGTAGCCACCGACGCAAGTGGTCCGGCTCAGAGGGCTACAGTACCGACCCCGAGCCGCACGACCAGGGGCGCCGACCGGGTAGAAGTCGTCGGACTACCGAACGGTCAGCCCCCACCAAGAGGGTCGATGTGATTAAACCGCTTAATGATTTATTCACCAAAGCGGTTAATTACAAGACCTACCGGTTGGAACGTCGCAGCGCCCGGTATAATTCCGAGGTCGCGCGGCATATCAGCCGTATCCGCAAGAAGCTGGACGTGCAGATGAAATCTCACACGTTCAGTGGACAAGATCCGATAGCGGTATTGGGCTTCCTTGCCCGGTTTAAGATGGCTTGCGACCATAATGGGGTAAGCCAGGGAGCTGCCGTATGGTGCTTCCAATTCTACTTAACCGGACAGGCGCATGCTCTACTGCAGTCCCGCCTTATGGGTAATACCATGGCGGTGGACGCCGAGCAACGCGACATGCTCGAGAGTTACGAGGAGGTAGTCAATTTCCTTTTACGGACCTACGCTACCGACGAAACTATCGCCGAGGCCTACACCGAAGTGGTTTCCTTCCGTCAGAGTTCTAACATGACGGAAGAAGCCTACAGCAATCAGCTGTGGGACAAGGCCCTCCGATGCGGTACTGTCTTCTCAGACCGTCGGCTCAAGTCGCTGTACGTCGAGGGGTTGCTCCCAGCGACGTGCGCGCAAGTGCGGAATTATCTAGCGACACACGCCACGGTAGACTACCAGGCGGTCGCTAGGTACGCACAAGCCATCGGGGAGACACACCGTTCGGCAAGGCGGCACTTATTGCCATCGAACGTCGCGTCCCGTGACGCTACAGGCAAGATTGCCTTTAACCGCTCGGCAAGAAAGACTCCGGTGTTATCCGTCGAGTCCTCGTCGGAGGCCGCCTATACAGGCGCCTCACCCAACGCAGAAGGAATATTGGCGATGACGAGCCCCACAGTACACGCAAGTACCGTGAGCTCGCCGCCAACAAGTTTCCATCCTTCTCCGGTACCGTCAGTGGGAGGGGCTGTAGCCCCAACGTCCACTGTAGCCGGTTATGGCCGCCGCTACGGAAGCGGGGACCAACGCGCAAGGTGGGGACCGCCTCCGTGCCGGTTCTGTCTGGACCCCACTCACCGACAGGAGAGCTGCCCTATTGTCGCGGACGCCTCGCTGCGAGCCCAGCTCCTAGCAGCGAGGGAAGCGAACTATCAAAAGTTACGCATCCGACAGGGGCTCCGCCCTGGGTCTCCATTCAGTCGTCCACAGGGACCGGTGTGGCGAGGAAATCCCTCATCTCAAACCACGCCGGTCAACCTGGTGGACCAGGGGGTCGACAAGGCGGAGAAGCTGGTCGCTGAGGAGGAGGAGGATCTCCAACTCACGGGGGAAGACAGGGAGGACGCGTAGAGGCGACGTCGTCAAAACTCCCTGTCTGCCTCACCCCGGAGGATCCTTCCCCCTCAACTCAGGCAGCAGAGCCGAACCGAACGGAAGACGCGCCGACCGAAGCGGAACCTATTTGCTTCTTCAAGAGGCAGAACTATAAGGTTTCCGCTACGGTAGGGCTGCGACAAGCGAATATGCGGGCACTGTCTCCAGTCCTAGACTCGGGGGCAGCGCCCAACCTCATCCATATACGCTGTGTGGCCGAGCCATGGCGCGCGGCCATCCTTCCGGTAAAGAGCGCACCGCTGGTGGACGCCTCCAATCGCTCAATGAGCGCCCTTGGACAGCTTACACTGTACGTCCGCATCGGAGATTTCACAGCCAGGGTCAAGTTTCTCGTGGTCACTCGCCTGGCTGTGGATTGTATATTAGGGACCACCTTTATAGACCAACATATCAAGGCAATTCTACCACCGCGACGGAGGGTTCTCTTCCATCATGCCCCCTCAGTCGCACTTACAGGCACGACGCCATCCAAATTTACTCATAAGGAACACCGAACGGCAACAGAAAAATCGCCAAGAACCAAGCCGTTTCCGAGCAACACGCCGTCTCGTAAAATACGCATGGTGCGGGGAATTACAATTCCCTCCATGACGCAAGCAACCGTACGGGTGGCGACGCCGGTCGCTGGGCTCTGCTTCTTACAGATCCATCCCCGCACGGCAGAGAAGAACCTGTCGCTTATGGCGCAGGGAGTCATGGATATAAGGCCAGACATTCCGTTTTCGGTAATAATGAGCAATTTTAGCCATAATGCGGTCCATCTCCCCAAACACACCGTTATCGGACTCGCGTTACCATCGCCGACCCACATCCTAACCCTTCAGCCAGCCACAGGAGTGGCTGAAGCTAAGGAGGGGGGAGGAAACAAAAATAATCTTCCCCCTACAGTACCCCCTTTGGGTACCGTACAGGATGAGGGACAAGACAAGTCCGATACGGAAGAAGAACAGGAGAGAACCGACACGGATGAAGCCCCCCGATTGTGGACCGAGGATGTCCACATCGGTGAGGAAGACGGAGAGCTACGCGAAAAAATAGTAGCTATGCTCTCCGAATTCAAGGAGATGTGGAATGGCCGCCTCGGGAAGATTGGTGCCACCAAGCACCGCATCGACCTCAAGGTGGGGGCCAATCCCATCTACCAAGCTCCGTACCGGGCTGGTCCAACCGCACGGGAAAAGGAAAAAACCGAGGTGAACCGCATGCTGCCGGCCGGCGTCATCGAGCCGGCCACGGCAGAATGGGCCAGTCCTGTGGTCTTCGTACCCAAAAAGGACGGTACCATGCGGTTCTGTGTGGACTACCGCAAACTAAACGCACTTACCATCCGGGATTCCTATCCCCTACCGCGAATGGATGAGTGCATTGACTCACTCGGCGACGCTACAGTATTCACTACGCTTGATTGCAATAGTGGATACTGGCAAGTTGAAGTCGCCGAGGAGGACCGCGATAAGACGACGTTCGCGTCGCACTGCGGTCTATACCGGTTTGTGCGGATGCCGTTCGGTTTAAAGAATGCCCCAGCCACTTTCCAAAGGGCTGTGGACATCATCCTCTCCCGAGTTAAATGGGAAACCGCATTGGTGTACTTGGATGACGTCATCGTGTACTCTAAATGCATTACGGAACACCTCGACCACGTTAGGGAGGTACTACAACTGCTGTACACCGCCGGGGTATCGCTGAAGATATCGAAATGTACATTCTTCGACACTTCAGTGACGTACCTGGGGCACATAATCCGACCGGGACGGTTAGAGGTCGAGAGGCGCAACGTCATCGCTATCGAGCGGGCGCTACCTCCCTCTAACCAGACGGAATTACGCTCCTTCCTGGGGATGTGCAATGTCTACAGGCGGTTCGTCCCGAACTTCGCCAAAATTGCCGCTCCCCTCAATAGGAAGACGAGCAAGGATCACCCCTTCGAACTGGGAGTCCTATCCGATTCGGAATATGAGGCCTTTGCCGAGCTAAAGAAGAGGCTGGTCTCACCGCCCATTCTGGCTCTACCCCGTCACGGTTACAAGTACACACTCGACACGGACGCATGTGCGTACCAAGTGGGGTGTGCCCTGCTGCAAGACCAACCGAATGGAGATAAATTACCGATTGGCTACTGGAGCCGTAGTCTCACGGATGCTGAGAAGAATTACACGACGACTGAGAAGGAGTGCCTTGCAGTCGTCTGGAGCATCCTGGCATTACGCCCTTACCTGTACGGTGCCACGTTCAATCTCCGAACGGACCATGAGGCCCTCCGGTGGGTCCTCAATTTGGCGGACAGCTCCGGACGGCTCGCCCGCTGGCGGTTACGCCTGGCGGAGTACGACTACGACGTACAATACCGGCCGGGTGTCAAACACCAATTGGCGGACGGGGTATCTCGCCTCCGGACGGACGAAGGGGAAACCGTCGCGGTAGACGACGAAGTCCCGTGCTTCGTCGTTCAAGTGTCAAGACAGGAGCCTTACGTGGGGCCCGTCGATATTGACTGGGCCCCAGCTACTGAACGGAGTCCCGGGAATGCGCGAGAGAGACCCCAGGCCCTTGCCGTAACTCCAGAACAAACGGACGTATCGTCCATGTCGGTTGAGGAATTTATCCAAGCACAGGCGGCGGACGAGTTCTGCATCCATGCCGCCCGAACCGTCGGAGAGCCAGACTCAAAGTATGACGTGGACCGTTACGGTTTCTTGGTGCGGAGGTCCCCTCTTGATGGGACACTGCAACGCGTCGTCCCGAAACGGTTAAGGGCAAAGGTGCTGTATTTGGCACACCACCCGAGGTTGGCCGGACACCCCGGTGGGACCAGGATGTACTATACCCTAAGAAGGGAGTACTACTGGCCCCACATGGCCAACGACGTGTACGCCACCGTACGGAACTGTCAATCGTGTTCTGCGACACGGGGCACGATTGTACGTCATCAAAAGGACATGAAACTATTCCCGGCGGCCGGACCCTTGGAGTTTGTCGCAATGGACCTCCTGGGTCCGTGGCCGAAGACCGCACATGGGAATCAGTTCGTCCTTGTGATTACCGACCGGTTCTCGAAGCTCACGCGCAGCATCGCGCTTCGTACGACAACCGCAGCCGTGGTGGCTAACGCATTCCTGGACAACTGGGTGTACGTCTACGGAGCACCACAGTACGTCCTTACCGATAACGGTCCGCAATTTGCGGCGAAGTTCTTCGACGCCGTGTGCGCATTGCTAGGCATACGTCACTATTTGACGACAGCCTACCACCCCCAAACTAACGGTCAGACCGAACGGTTTAATAAGACCATCGTGCAGAGGCTCCGACATTATGTCGAGGAGCACCAGCGAGACTGGGACGAGTTCCTCCAGCCTCTGACGTATGCTTATAACATACAAGTCCACCGGTCAACGGAGACTACTCCGTTTGACCTGGTGTTGACAAGACAACCGTCCGGATTAACCGTCGCGGGTACAGCGCCTCAGGCTGCGGGAGTCGCCCATGACGACCCACGTACTCCCGTACAGTACAAGCGGGCGACTCTTTGCAAGCTACGGGATGTCCTCGACCGTGCGCGGGTAAAGATGACCGCGGCCCAAAAGCGGTATAAGGAGAACTTCGATAAGAAAGTCCGATTCCGACCGGTAATACAGGAGGGCGACCAAGTCTACGTGGATCGCCCTCCCCGAGCCCTCCGAGCGGCTGAACGGCGTGGCCGTGACGGACAGGGGCTTGGGACGGACGACATGTCCGTCAAGCTTTTACCAAAGACGGAAGGACCCTTTCGGGTCCGCCACGCCACGGACACGACCGTTACTGTGGAGCAAGACGGGCTTCCCGTACGAGTCAGTATTGACCGCGTCACGCGGATGCCAAGGGGCCCGGGGGACCGGACCATGCCTACAGGAGGCATAAGTGCCCCTTCCGAACGGATTAACCCTCCCCATGGGGACGGTGCTAATACCCCCGAGGAGTTCGTCGTCGAGCGTCTCGTAGCGCATCGCGACACCCCTACCGGCTTGGAATACAAAGTGAGGTGGTATGGTTACACCCCCGCGGATGATACATTCGAACCCGCGGAGGGCCTACCACAAGCCTTTATCGATCGGTATTGGCGAGCCCACCGAGCTTAGTTCCGCTCGGTGGCGCAAGCTAAGAAGGGGGGTCTCCCGGATACTGTACCGGTTGAGACCACCCGCTTGTAGAGCATGCGGGGGGCGGAAGCCGCCTACGGGACCGTCACTACCGCTCGGAACTATACGCACGACGATGGGTTTTGCACCCTCTAAACTACGGCGGGCGGTCGACTTCGTAACCTCCCCGAACTAAGGGCCTGAGTTACAAAATTGGCCAGCCCTTCGGGGAGGTGCCGTGTGTCAAATACTGTACACGCCGCCTATAAGGCGTGTAATCCGAAACGGTGAAGTCCAGGGACCTCAGGGGGATCGCCTAGGTCACTAGGTGTCCCCCGAGGTCGACCATGGTCGACGATGGGGAGGTACGGCACGCCCGCAGTGCCCAAGATAAATACCGTCTCGGATACTTGCAGCGGCGGCGCAACCCCCGACACGTGGCAAAAATTGCCAAGTGTCATTCCGGCACTGGTGCAGTGGCCTGCGGCAAAAATCCAGGGACCAAATTGTGAGGGGTGACACCGTTCGGTTCGGCAATTACGTCGAAGTTGGGGCTACGTTTGAGCCCCTAGCGGGCTCAATAAAAATCGTAGCCCACCGCCGACAACGGCATCGTACTCCCCGCGTCAAGCCGCTTCGGACGGTATAAGGTCCGAAAAACGGTCAATGCCGACCCCGGCGGACCAGCCGCCAATTTCGGTCGACTTTGGGCTACGTTTTGACCCCTAGTGGGCTCAATAAAAATCGTAGCCCACTTCCGAGAACGGCATCGTGCTCACCGCGTCAAGCCGGACCCGGGGGTATCCACTCCGAAAAAGCGGTCATGGCGAGGTGTCAACCGATTTGGAAACGAGATCAGTTTTTATTGGTTTCTAGTGGTTTTTTACAGTTTCCAAATCGGGGTTGTCGGCGAAGTTGCCGGCGGCGCACTCGTACGCCTCTAACCGTCACGGAAAGGGACCGAGCGAGGTCAGAGGGGTCTCCCGGCAACCACGAGGGTCGAGACCCCCGCGTACTGTACGCGCCGGTGGAAAAAAGGGGCGTCCGAGTTGGCAAAACGGCCAGCCCTCCGGGGGGGTGCCGTGCATCGGTACGTTGGCACCACTACCCCGGAGGAGCGCCTGCTTATGGGGAGGCGCTGTAGCCCTCCGGGTGGGGCCTGGGTCTGTACCTGGCGCCCCGCCAAGGCGGGGCGCAACCGAACGGTACCCTCCAGGGACCCCCGAGGGAGCGCCCAGGTCACTGAGCGCCCCCGGGGTCGGCCATGGATGATGGGGGGATGGGGACGAATTGCTGCGAAGCCATGCCGTCCACAAACCCAATCACCGCCACGGAATGGCCGGGGTACAGTACATGTGGTTCACACAGTACTGTACCCGGTGGCCGTAGCCAATTAGGGCGCGCGGCGGCCGTATGGGAGGCTGTTCGGAATGCCCCCGATTTGAGGGAACAGCCAATCGGAGCTCTTCAAAAAGGCAAAAAGCCACCCGCCGAACGGAAAAATCAGGCACGTTTTACTAAGAAAAACGCCGGTTTTGAGGCCAGGACTACCCCCCGAACGGAAAATCGGGCATAATTTACTAAGGAAAAGGGCGATTTTCTGCGAAGGAAAACGGGGCGGCACCGGACCGGGGAAGGGCCGCACTGCGCATACCGACCACTGGAGCTGCGCCTACTCCGGCGTGCACGCTCGCACCGCTTAGTGAGGCGATGAGGCCTCCCCTCAAGGAAGTCCGCGCAGGCAAGGAGAAGCGAGACGGAGAAGGCAGATGTTTTATTGGGGTACTATCGGGTTGGGAACCACCGTCACGGAATAGTGCCTATTCGAGCCTCGCGCGTTTGGGCGAGTGGACGCCCTCGGTCAAACTGTCGGGGCGCCCCGCCATGCTCGCCCCAGAAGACCGGTTGGTGAAACCTGGCGCAGGTGGCATCTCAGCCCTGCGCTTGCGGCGCCCGGAGAAGACTCGACCGAGCTCGTCAATTGTTGACGCAGCTGTCCGGACGAGGGTCGCACCCTCTGCAGCCTCGCTCTCCAAAATGGAGAGCTGACGGCGCGCCTCGGCAAGCTCTGCGTCACGTTGGCGCAAGGCGTGGATCCACGAGCGAGCGGCCACGAGCGCATCCGTCACGGTTGAAGGCACCTCGAGGTTCTCGTACGAACATGCGTACTGTAGAACCGCGAAGGCACCTGCTTCTGCCTCGGGACGAAACCCGGCGGGTGATGTCGGCATGGGCTGGGATGACCCGCCCGCTGCTGGTCGGGACCGTATCGGACTCTCGCTCGTCGCGGAAGAGGACAAGGCGGCCGGCGAAGGCTCCGCCCCGCCCACGACCGGCGTAAACCGTTTCGGATCCTGGTCCTCCCTCGACAAGGGTGAGCGCGCTGGCAGAGGCCCCGCGCTGGCCCATCGGTCGCGCATGGGCGTGCGCGCTCCGACCCCAAGTCGGGAGGTCCGCGCAGCCGATGAACTGTCGCTCGGGGAACCCAAATACGGCGCCAACGCCGCCGCCACGCTGTGAACTGGCGGGGGCCGGAGCGGAGGACGGCTATCCGGCGAAGGCGGCGGAGTCTCTGTCTTCCAAGACGGAGATTCCGGCCCGGTCACCCCGGCGAGTGGTAACTTGGGAGCCTCACCAGCCCCCAAGGGGGTCTCGTCGGCCATCTCGACGACCTCCACCGAGCCCAGCGGGAGCGGCGGGGGCCTCTCCATTTCTTCGTCCACCCCCGTGGCCCTGTAGGCCGACCCAAGGGGGCACGCCTCGACTACCACCGAGGTGGGGGGCTGGGGTAAATTCCGTACGGTCTCCTGCGGGGGAGCGGGACCCATTGAGCCCCACTCCCTTCCAAGTCCGTTGAGGTACGCTACCCCCGGCAGCTCCGCTTGAGCGGGTGTCGCCGTGGGGGCCTCCTCGAGAGGGAGTCCTGGTGACCCCGGTATGACCGACTGGTTGGGGTCTTCATGAGGACCCTCCGGTTCTTCCTCCCCACGCCGAGGCATGTGAGGGATGACTCCAGTACGGTAATCGTACCAGATAAAGTCTGCGTCGTCCCTCCACGGCCGGTGAAGGGTGAATTCCAAGAGCTGGTCGGTGTAGTCGGCATCGAATGGGGAACCTTCGACCAACGCGGCTATCCCCACCGATCGGATCAATGCAACCAAAGACGGTTGCAGGCGGAACAGCACGCCCGGGCAGGGTTGATGCCGGCGCGCGTCCAGACGCGGGTCGGGACAGCGCGTGAAGAACGGCATCCCCTCACACACCGCACGGAAGAAGCAGTGGAGCACGAGAGCTGCCCACTCCGACAGCGTGATGGCACGGACCAGCGCTCGCTGCTGGTTATCCACCGCGGTCCGAGAGCCCGACAACCACCGTGAGGCGACGTACGCCATCACACTGGGCGTCGGCACGCAGAGGTGCTCGGGCGCCTCAAAATCGGACCAGTCGGTGGGCAGGTGCGGATAGAGCTTCGACCGCGCTTGGACTGGCACGGAGAAGAATTCCGTGCAGTGCCAGAGGTGGAAGAAGAAATCCGTACCTCGCCAACGGAGGCGGCTCTCACGTGCGGCGTCCTCGCCCCACCTGCGACGGTTGGCGACGCTGTACCAACCCCATAGCGGGCGGGGGAAGGCCACCAACCGAGCATGGGGGACCGCTTGGTCCGCCCGGCCGAACCAGGCGAGCAACGGCAACAGGGCGTTGTGGTACGCCACCTCCTCGGGGCAGCGGACATACATGATGTCACTCCCCGGGTCCGCCAAAACCCGACACGGCGAATGGCGCCAGCGGTCGATCCAGGCCTCGCCTTGGGTCCGCTGACCCCCGTGGCGTTTCGCCGACCGGCTGCGGGCCCCACGTTGAACGGGGATCGCCGCGAAGCGCGCCGCGTCGAGGTACCGATGGGCAAGCCTACTGTATTCCGCGACAGTTAGCGGGGGCTCCGGAGCAGCAGATGGCCGCCCCGTGCGCCGCCAGCGGTGGTCAAGTTCTTGACCAGGGAACGCGCGGCGGGCCACCTCTCGTAGGCTCATTGATCGATTGGCTCGCACACCGCGGTTCCTCCGGGGCCTTCTGATCACCGTTGAACGGTCCGCCCTTTCGAGCGGGTCAGGAGAGGCCGGTGTTACCGTTGCTGCTCTCAACCGACTCACCGCTCGGGCGAGCGACGGGAGACGCGGTACGGGGATACTCCGCAGCGGTCTCAGTAGGGGAGAGCGGGGCGGTGTCGCCTCAGCCCTCGACCGTACCGCCGGCGGATCCACCGCCGGTACCGTCGGGTTATTCACCTGTTCCGACATCGGTGAGATAATAGGGACAGAAGAAGTCGTGGAAGTCGCTCGTACCGTCTGGTTGGGAAGAGATGTGGTTAGTACGGGTGAGGGTCGATCGCATGGGGGAGCCAGAGTCTTGACCGCATGGGAATCCTCGCCCGGCTTATATAGCCGAGCGAAAGACCGCCGAGCTGTTCGACCGGGGCGCCGGCGCTTGCCCATTACGAAAGGAGTCAACGCGGTGCGGTCGTCGGCCAGGAAGGCGGCAGCAGATACCGATAACGGAATAGTCGTGCCAAGCACGGTCGTCGGGACGGCTTGCAGGGGAGATACGGAACCCGAACGGACGGCACGAGGACGTGCCGTCATTTAAGAAGGGGGGTTTGTGGTACAATTGCCAAGTGGCGCTACTGCACTAGGCGGGCGCCAGAGGCCTCGCCAAGTACAGTAGTAAGATGTTAACCGATACGGTGCATACGTGGCCAGCACGTGTAGATGTGGCCACGTGGGAGTCCACGTGTAGTTAGTGGCACCAGCTAGTGCAGGTGTACACGTGGTGCGCGACCGATCGGTGGGTTAGTACAGTAGTCATTTTTAGTTACCGTAAGCTACAGTAAGCTGGCTACAGTATGTACAGCTACTGTAGTCCGTCCGGTGCCACCGCCCTACTAGGGGGTATAAGATAGGGGGGCACCGGGCTGGAGGTAAACCGAGGCAAGCACGCCTCCCCTTACTTCCTACCCTAGTCCTTTACCGTACGGTTAAGTAAGTCCCTCAGGTTTCCAGCTCGCCACCGGTCGTACTGCTCTACACCCCAGTACGACTGCCCGTGTCCAGTGCGGTGTACCTCCCTTGTCCTGTGCTTCCTACCGTTCCGGATTATTCTACCTGACGCTCCAGTGTAGCGGTCCCCCAAGCTCCCTCATTTTAGGTACAGCCTGTCCTTTTCCGTTTACGGTTTAGCGTCCCTACGGTTGTACCACAGGGGTCGCCCGTACCGGCGAGTATGGGGAGGACATTTTCTGTGGTCCTCCCTGTAGCACCGTGAACGGTTGGGAGATAGATGGCTCTGCCCTCCGGGTGAGGGTCCATCCTATCAATCCCGGGTACGGCGCCGATCGGATCAGCGATATTAAAGCTTGAGCCCGGAACGGTTTCACGGCGCGGCGCCGGCGGCGGTACCGCGCCTCCCGTTTCGGTGAATGTCGTGGCCAGACGAATGGCCACGGCGGAGCCAATAGCTCCCTTTAGAGCCAATGCGGTCGGAGATTCGTCCTCCTCCGCGGCGAGCGCTGCCACCACCTCGTCGCGTACGAGGGGGGCGATCTTCTCGTCCAGCAGGGCGCGGAGCGCGGTGTCCGCATGCTCCGCCACCAGTCTTGGTGCCGTTCGGTCGAGGCAAACCTGGACGACCTGAGGTAGTTCCTCAGCGAGGAAATCCTCCATCCAGGTTTGTAGTCGCGGGATTAACGCGTCGTACAGTACTTGTACGCGGTTCCCCCCACCAGCCGGTAGCCCGGCGGTGGTGTCCGAAACGGAAGGGGTCTTCTGGCCCCTGGTAGACGGCGGGCGTAGCAGGGCTTCCGGATTGTCGATCCGGGGGCGCTGTGCGCCTCTGCCACTGCGGGTACTTGCTCGCCCGGAGGCGGTATCTTCTCCGGCGGGATCCGCACGGTTCATCGTCGATGATCACTGGCGATCGACGCGGTGATTTTCGACCTCTTTCAATCCGATCGGTAGTGGCTCGCGCTGGCGATCCAGTGCGGGCTCAACCTCTGTAGTTATCCCCTCCACAAGAGTACCAAAATGTGGTATAACTACCTTCGTCCCGACCACTCGGAACGAGGGGGGTTAGAGGTAAGGGAGCGCGCGCCGCTGGGTAACCCACGCGAGCGCAAACCGTACGGAAGGACTCGAAAAGAGGGAAGGCTCACGTGGCCGGTGACGCGCAGCCGGTCGGTGGTGTTAGATCCGGACGGCCGGTCACGGGTTAGAAGCCTGAGACTTAGAGGTAAAACCGGACGGAGTTAGCAAAAAGCCGTAAAGGGAAGGGAGGCGAGTCTGCCCCCGTTTACTGGAACGGGGCAGGTGCCCCTGGTCTTAACCCCTAAGTGGGACGCCAGGACACCTGTCCCGCTACAGTAGCTGTTACATACTGTATACCAGCTACTGTACTAAATTGGCTAATTTGTGCCATTAACCACTAATTGCTAATTACTTACCGGATGGGTCGCACACGTGTGCCCGTGGCCACGACCGGCGCCAACGGTTGTGTCACGTGTACGCCGTGGAGGTACTACTGTGCTCGCAGAGGGCGCGTGCACGATTACTACAGTAGTAACCGCCCGTCTCGGCGGTTCTCATTTCCCGCCGGGGGTCGCGGTGTGGAGTTGTACCACAGTTATTACAGCACATGGGACACAATGGTATCCTCAAGAAGTCACGGTCCCCATAGGTGGGCGCGTGCCAAGCCGTCCATGGAAGGTTAAATCCTACAGCGGAGATTTCATAAGCGAGAATGGATTGACATCCAAACGCAACTTGTTAGACTATTTTTTGTGCATGTTTCCCATGGAGAACTTGCCACAAATTGTCATATCGACAAATGGAAGCCTCGAGAATGCCAAAAGCAGGTAACAACAGCTGGTGAGATGTTAAAGTTTTTCGGAATACTCATTCTGATAACACGATTCGAATTCGGGAAGAAGCGGGACTTGGGGAAGAAGACCGGCCGCAACGCCCTGTTACCTCCTCCGAATTTTGGGGAGAGAACGGGAATGAGTCGTGACCGCTTCCTGACGCTCTGGACACATGCGAATTACAGCAAACAGCCCCTGAAACAAGGTATCATGAGTTCCGTTCGGTACAGATGGGCATTAGTGCAAGACTTTGTTGACGCTTTTAACAAAGCATCCAATTCAAAACGTTACGCCATCCGAGATTCTCTGCGTTGATGAGTCCATTTCCAGATGGTATGGACTCGGGGGAAATTGGATAGATATAGGGCTGCCAAATTATATGGAAATTGATCGCAAGCCTGAGAACGGATGTGAAATTCAGGACAGCGCGTGTGGTAGAAGTGGAATAATGTTGCATTTGGAACTGGTATCAACAGCACAGGACCAGGCTACAAGGACATATGAGGGAGATATGTTACACGGTACGGACGTACTCCGTCGTACTGTGGGGCCGTGGGCTGGGACGAATCGAATTGTGTGTGCTGACTCATACTTCACAAGTGTGGAGGCCGCAGACGAAATGGTGAAGATTGGATTACGCTTTATTGGGGGTGTCAAGACTTCTACGACTCGGTTTCCTTTGCAATATTTGTCGTCTGTTGAGTTCACGCAGAGAGGCAAGTGGCATTTTGTCATACGCAAGAATGGTGATGGGGTTCCGGATCTTATGGAATTGGTCTGGGTAGATCGTGAGCGTCGCTATTTTGTTGCGAACACAGGATCAAGCTTGATTGGAACGCCATATTCCCGCACGCGTTGGCGTCAGATGGATCATGGTCCTGAGCGTGTCCAGCTTGAAATAGACCAGCCTGAGGTTGTTGAGAATTATTATAGCTCTTGCGCTTCTATCGATCAACATAACCGATGTAGACAGGATGACTTGATGTTTGAAAGAAAATTGCGGACGTTGGACTGGTCTGTGAGGGTTAATAACAGTGTACTGGGAATCGTTATCGTGGATGCGTAGAGACTATATGAGGGTGAATGGGGGAATCGGAAGAGGTTGAAGCAGCATGAGTTTTACGAAGACCTGGATAGCGAACTTATTTTTAATTCTTACGATGTCGTCGGGGGTCGTTCACGACACGTCAGCAGTGAAGTAGAGTCTGTTACCCCTGTCAAGCGTACAAGCGGCGTTGGAATTCATCTGACCCCGACGAAGAAGAAGCGAAAACAGGATGGGGTGGAAACTAAGTACGCAGCGCAGAATAATTGTCGGGTGCCACCCGACACAGTGTGTAAGGTCAACAAGACTACACATGTTTGTTCATCTTGCTCAGATAGTAACCGTGAACAAGTGTGGGTATACCGTCCAGCGACAGAGAGAGACTGCTTTATTACTCATCTTCTAGAGGAGCATGAATAAACATCATCAGCTATCACCTCAGTTGAGGAAATTTACCACCTCAATTGAGTGGAATTTTTAGGTCACTAGACACTAGAGATATCCGTCGATATGAGCTAGCATTCGCAACAATAGTCATTGAATAAAGCATACACGCTATAGAGCAAGCTCTTTGGGCCTTCAATATTTTTAAGTATGATAAGTCGGGAAATAGAGTCTCGGATTGTGCAGAACGGTGTTGAGAAACCGAAATCTCGGAGGTCAATAGTGTGTAGTCTATATCTTGGCCACTGCTCTGTGCTCCTATAATTGGGAAACAGATGTGGAGTCTTTTGAACGGAAGGAATTGACGCAGTTGCGAGCAGTGCGCTTGCGTGGTGTAGAGTCGTCATATACCCTTCTCTCAACGCCCTATCAACACAGGCATATTCATGTCCTAGAAATGGTGGTACTGTGTTTCGGATGGTCCACGTCTCCCGCTTTGCGTTGCACTAACGATTTGAAGTCGTCGTCAAGACGTCGAAATTCACCATCAGGGCCATGCACGTGTGTGCTGCAATCAGACAAGGCAAGGCTTGTGACGTCTCAAACAGGTCGTTTTGCGCAAACTCGGTTAATTCTAGCCCCAATGGAGGTTCTAGCGGACAAGCAGTTCCGGGCTGCGATAGGCACGATAGGCGGAATGGATGAGGCGGTGCATGAGTTTATCCGAATTTGCTCGCCTCTTCGCCAGGCCGTGCGCGGATGCATACGTAACAGGTACGACGCGAATGAAATGGGAGACATCCCCATTGCAGCCCAAATCATGGGTGGCGATCCCGTCGCCATGGGCGTGGCGGCGCATGAGTTGGCGACTGAATTCGGCGCGATGAGAGTGGACCTGAATTGCGGCTGTCCGTCTAAAAAGGTCACAGGGCGCGGAGCAGGGGCGAGCTTGTTGAAGAAGCCAGATGGGGTTTTCGAGGTGGTAAGGGCTATGGTGGACGCGGTGGAAGGACTGCCGGACTGTCGCATAAGCGTAAAAATGAGAAGCGGATTTGACTCAACTGACTTGTTTGAGGAAAATATACGGGCTGCAGCGGCGGGAGGTGCGACGATGATCACGTTGCATCCTAGAACAAAAGTGCAGGGGTACGCGGGAAGGGCAGACTGGGATTTCATTCGAAGAGCAAAGGAGATTTGTGGGAATGTTGTGGAAGTCGTGGGGAATGGAGATGTGACAAGCGCCGAAGATGCGATTCTCATGCTTGAAAGCACGGGGTGTGATCATGTGATGGTTGGACGAGGGGCCGTGAAGAATCCGTGGATATTCTGGGAGATACGGGAAGCATTGGCACGTCGAAGTGACCCTACGACGGGGGCAGGCTCAGCTGGACGGTTACTAACGAGGAGTTTCGAAATGGAAACGGAGTTTTACAAGCGCTACTTTGACGCCGGTGGCAGGATTGACGATGACTCGAGTCCAAAGTGCCACAAGAAGACGATCGGGCGAATGAAGATGCTCGTAGGATTTGCGACAACGATTGGGGAGGAAGAGAAGAGAACCCTATTGGCGTCGAGCGGGAGTGGGGATGCACGGAAGTACTTGGAGGAAGTACTGGATGTTGTCGCGCACCATTACAACAGTTAAACAGATGTGTACAGGAATGTTTGTTTGTTTACAAACCCAAAAACCGATGTGGGTAATTTGAGCTTATGGAGGCAAACGGAGCTTCTTTCCCTGCTTCCGACTTAAGATGTAATAATAGAAGAAGTCGGCGTAAATGAGAGTCTGAACAGTGCCACAACCCCAGGCCAGCCACTGGTTTCTACGATGCTCTGTGAAGTACCTCCACACCCAGTTGAAAATGTAGAGTGTCCGATACCCGCCAAGACAAAAGATGTAATGCGATGTGATATTCTCGACCTCGCCGGTTTCCTGTAGCAAGAAAAGCTGCGGAAGGATGGCGACAGATTCCAAGAATACAGAAAAGGCCCAAAGGATCTCAAACACAGTGAGACGAAGATGGAAGATGAGCGCAAGCACGGCGGCAGCGGCGATGAGATATTGAATTCGGAACGTGTCGTGAACCTTATCGTAAGTGTGTTTGTAGCGCTTCTGCATGAGATAAATGGTGTATGCAGACGAGGAGAGAAAGAGGATCTTCATGATGGTGTTGTAGAAAGTCAAAGCGGAATGCCAGGGTTTTGTGAAGAAGAGATCGAGATAGCGGGTGCTGAAGACGACCATGTAGAGAATTTGGGTCTTGAGAGAGAGACCTGCACAGGAATGAGAGGTTTGGATCTTGAGAAGAAGCAGGAAGATGGAGACAACATGCAGCATGTCGCCGCCGAGTCGGAATATGTTCATGATGATGGGTTCAAGATGCGGGGCTTGCCGCAGCGCGCCGTTGAGGCAAAGTGAGGGCTTTCGCGGGGGCTCTGAGCAGGATGGGTGGAACGTGAGCGGAGCGAACCAAGGCTTCCTCGGAACTCTGCCCCTGATCAGGATCAGAGGGCAGTTGATGAAGTTGGGGGTCTGGTGGAGGGCCGGCTGACTGTGTGCCAGAGGAAGAATGGTGACGGGGAGAGGGGTGCGAAACAAAATGAAAAGTCGGAAAAAAGGGGATATGGGTGAAAATTGGTACAGTGCCTCCTACGATATAGTGCTATAGCGTGACATACCTCTAGCTATGGCACTATTGGGGGGATGGCACTATATAAAGGAGGCTCAAATACATATATTTGGGGACAAAGCACACTGCTAACACAAACACAACAAAGCCCGCATAACACAACTAAATAACTTCATCCTTTGAGTACTGAACCATGCCGGATGATACACGTGTGAGCTTATGATAACCTGTGCCAGAGGGTGAGCCATAGCACCATATAGAGGGAAGCACTACTAAAGTAGGCACTATTGAGCGACCCCCCCCTGTACTAGCAAATTTTGGGAGAACCGAAAAAAATGTTGTCATAATATGATATTATGCAGGTTGATTGATCGCTGAAGAGAAGGAGAGGAATATTTGAAAGGAAAAAGATGGTGTCAAAAGCCAATGGGCAGGTAGCGTTCAGCGAAGTGGCCAATGAAGGGGGACGGAGTGTTGTGCCAAGTGTTGGACGGAGGACGAATGAAGCGGGAGGATGATTTCGTGTGGCGCAGTTGCCAGCAATCTGAGAGACGAAGAAAAGCTGGGTCTGCATGGCTCACCGTTTCGAGAGGCCGGCTGTAATGCATGAGAGGATATTTTCTTCTCATCTCCTTCCCCCTTCTCCCTCTT